>NW_026089622.1:2864394-2884669 GCF_024586455.1 Bactrocera neohumeralis | reverse complement strand
CTCCTTTTGAATTTTGGGCAAGTTCATTAATATCGTTATTTGCTTATCTACCAGTATTCGTTCGTTTTCGTACCTTAATCTCAGAGCTTCCCAAGCCAAATGGAAATTGTCGTCATTTAATGCGAACTGTTTTACGATGACGCCTGCTTGACCTTTTGTTTTGTATCTGAGGTGATACAACTTTTGAGCATTTCATAATTTCGGATGGTTTATGTAAACAACTGTGAACATGTCCCGGAAGGACGGCCATTGTTCATAATCACCATGGAAAATTTCAGTGTCACAAGCGGGCACCTTGAGGTGGATACCCGAACTTGCCTCTTGATTTTGAATTTGTGGCATCTCTACTCGCGGAAGTGGAGCAGGTGCAATTGCTTTAATTAATTTTAGATGATTTGCGGTCATAATTTTTGTGTCTTCATACTGGTCTAAGGAGTTTTCAAATTTGGCGTACGCAGAAGATTTAAAGTTTTCTGGTAGATCTGAATCGTCAGGATCTACAACTGCGTCATATGCAGCCTGGAGACGTGTCCAAAAATTTTCGATTGTTTGGCTTTTTATTTCTGGCGCCGATTCAGAATTTTCTTGAATCAGCGAAGAAGCAAATCGATTGCAATATTTTATTAGACAGTCACTCTCAGAAATTAATTTAGAGTATGTCTTTCTCCCTTTTTTGTTTCGTAGCACCTTGCTTCGAGCGTGTAGCTTCTGCAGGTGTACATGGACTTTTTTCGTCAGAAATCATCTTTGGGACTTTTAGTAACTGACTTGGTTTAGATTCTTTTGAGTCTGAGCTCATTTAAAAAATGTGACGAACAGAAAACAGAAATTCTCAATAAAAACATGATTGGTATTATAAAGTTGTAGATTTTTTTTTTTTTGTATATATTTGTATATGTACGTATATATATTTATGGTTATTTTATTTTATTATATGCAAATGAGAGCTCGTTTTAGAGATCACTGCACTTTGTACTATGGTCTTTGAATGTATTGTATACGCAATCCTGCTTGTTTTTGTTGATCAAAAATCAAGGGGTATTGCGGGATATATGCCAATGTGGACTTTGAAGTAATATGCGTATTTACATATGTGACGATACACGATACACGATACGGATTCTGCGATCAGTATTAAATTGTTGACGATTTAATTGAAAAACAAATTTTTATTTTGTTCAAGTTGTACCCGGGGTATATTTTTACCATATGCGTTTCCGCGTATGTATGTATGTATGTCTTTATACTGCGCCCGTATGTACTCTTACATAGGTACGCGTGTACATATGTATGTATATTCGCCGTACGGATAAACCGCGAAAAGAGAATTAGCGGATACTTAACGTGGGTAGATATGTATGTATGTATATTAGTAAATATATGTATAGCTTCCTCGTATATGTTTAAAAGATGTATAAAAGATTAAATTTACTCTTTGTAATTTATATAAATATATATCGGATATATGTATGTATATGATGTACGTAAAGTTTTATTTACACATATGTATGTATGTATGGTTTTAAGTTTAAAAATTTCCTCTCTTTTGTCTGCTTATGATTTGCCTTAGCTTATTTTAAGCAGTCCTGCTTATACTTGATTAAGTATAAGGGTTTTTTTTATAGTAGGGGGAAGCATCGAATGCCGAAGGGCGGAACTTTAATCCGTTAAACCTAACCTACTCCCAACTCAAGACTCTCCCAGGGAACCACCGATTAGGTATTACTTCGTGGGAGGGACAGGACATTTATGTCTCCTCTACTGCGCGGACTGACGGACGCCTTGTCTATTGAAAATGGCTTCGTTTTGTCCTTATGAATGCTGACGCTTCGCTAACAGCTTTTCATTTATCTGTCGACTGACATATGTGTGTCGTTAGATTCTCGAACGTAAAACTACCACCGAGTGTGATTTTTAGTTTTTCCCTTGTATTTGATAAACGTGGGCAATGAAATAGTACATGTTCAGGGTCTTCTATCTACTCTGTACACGTCGGACAGTTACGGACTAATGTCATTGTGGAATCTGAAAAGGTAGCTTCTAAAGCACCCGTGTTCACTAAGTATTTGGGTCAGATAAAAGTCTAGGTTCCCATGTCGTCTGTGTATCCACGTGTGGATGTCCGGTATGAGTCGATGGGTCCAGCGCCCTTTGGGTGAGGAATTCCATCGCTCCTGCCACATTTTAGTGCTTTTGTTTCTCTCCTCTGACCTTGCCGATACTGTTTTAGGCGCTGATAGCTGGTATAATCGCTTGAGTTCATCTCCTTGGATGTCAATGTGTGGCATACTGGATAATACTTCAGCAGCGTCGGTTAATATAGTCCGGAAAGCACTTATTACTCGAATTGAAGAAAGCCTATGCACCGCAATTATCTGTTTAGCATACGCTTTTATATTCATTGCCTGTATCCATACTGGTGCTGCATACAGTTGTAAGGCTCCGAAAGGCTAGAATGGTACTTTGCAATGGACCAACACTTATTTAACAAATTATTTATTTAATGGAAAAGTTAACAATGAAACTGAAAGATATATTAATATTAAGTTAGGTTATGTCGAACTCGTGCGCGTGGATATCTACTCGTGTCGCGGTGTTGCAATCAACTCGCTTGACAGTCGAGGAGAAGGTTGCTCCCCTAACAGTTCGGCCTTTCCTGAAACTTCGGAGCGACCTCGCTTCGCTGCCGATGGATCTTCGCTAATTTCAACATCGCTGGTTTCGTCGTCATCATACATTTGTGGTAACGAGCACCACGGTTTCATTTTATCGCTAGCGTATACGGAATATCCTGCACCACGTAAGGATCATGGTTTACTACTTGGGTAACTTCAAATGGGCCTTTGTACCGTGGTTCCAATTTGCGTGACGAACCTGTACTTGGCGCCTCATGTTCGACGACAACCAAATCGTTGATGCTATATTTGGTTGGTGATGCGTGCTTTTTATCGAATCGTTGTTTAGCTTTGAAGCGTTCTTCTTTTATACGTTCTGCTGCTGCCGCTCGGAGTTCGTCTAAATTATCGTATGATGTATCGTCGTGTTGCATTACAAGGACGATCTTATTTTGGAGTATATCGCGTGGTTGAAAACCGAAGAGTAACTCTTGAGGTGTTCGCGACATTTCTCATACTGTTGATTGACCACTGGATGGTTCGAAGCGATTCGTTGTTTACTGATGGTAAGAGCATTGTTAGAATGGTTCGATTACAACGCTCGACCATTCCATTAGCTCGAGGTGTTCTCACAGCATTAGAGATGTGGTTAATGTTGTTCTCCTTACAAAACCGCTCAAAGTCTTTCGAGGTATACGCCGTCCCACGATCAGATATAAGTATACGTTCGGGCATATCCAAGAAGCTGCTAATTTCGTTGAATACGTCGATAACGTGTTTTGTCGCTGTACTTTTAAGCGCCCGTATGACAACGAAGCGTGTAAATGCGTCGATTATAACAAGTATGTGCTCGTTGCGTTTTGCGCTCTTCGGAAATGGACCAAGGTGATCCACATGTACGGTTCTAAATGGAATAGGTTCTACATCGCCAACGTGAAGCTCCTTCTTTCTTGCCACCAGGAGTTTTGTTGTAAGCACATTCGATACATGATTTAATAAACGACTTTACGAAATTTCGCATACGAGCAAACCACATATGCTCACCAATACGTTGGAGCGTTTTATCTAAACCGAGATGTCCAGCTTTGTCATGCGCATTGTGCACAGCTTGCCAGCGTAAAGCTTTTGGAACTACCCAGGCGTGTCTTTCATTAACTATTTTGAACAACTTACCGTTTTTGAGGGTAAAATCTTTCATTGTAGCTTTATCGCCTCGCCGTATTTTGTCGACTATTTCTCTGGTGTGTTCATCCTGCAACTGCATGTCAAACAGCCAATCTTCTTTAGAAATCTGTACCTTGTCGGTTCGTAGCGATGCTGTTTTAATTTCGTGTGATGCTTCAACAGGAAAATGACTTAATACATCTACATGCGCCATTCGTTGCCCACTACGATGGTCAATTTCAAGATCATAGTCCTGAATACGCAACCACCACCTAGCGATTCGCGGCACTAGCTCACGTTTCTTCATTGTTGTTTTTATAGCGTTACAGTCAGTAATCAATTTTATTTTTTTACCGTAAATATAGTATCTAAATCTTTCGATGGATTCGACAACCGCGAGCGTTTCCAGCTCGTAGCTATGATAATGTTTTTCCGCGTCCGTAGTCGCGCGACTATAGTATATGACTGGTTTCCAGTCTTCGTTTTCTTTTTGCAATAGAACGCCGGCCAGACCGGTCGAACTCGCGTCTGTATGTACTTGTTGTTGTGCATCAACCCGGAATGCAGTCATCACTGGTCGAGACGCTAAAATTGTTTTCAGTTTATTAGACGCACTTTCTTGATCTTCTGCCCATATGAATGCTTCGTTTTTATGAAGTAAACGATTTAGCGGGGCGCCTATCAACGCATAGGCTGGCACAAATTTACGAAAGTACTCGCTCAGACCGAGAAACTGCCGAACTTCGACTACACTTGTTGGCGTTTTGTAATCTCGTATCGAAAGGGTTTTAACTAGTCCAGGCGCAATATCGTCAAGTGTCAACTCATGACCCAGATATTGTATACTGTTTTTGAAAAACTCGCATTTTTATACTCTCGCAACAAAGTTGCTAAGGAGAGTATTATAGTTTTGTTCACATAACGGTTGTTTGTAAGTCCTAAAACTAAAAGAGTCAGATATAGGGTTATATATACCAAAGTGATCAGGGTGACGAGTAGAGTTGAAATCCGGATGTCTGTCCGTCCGTCCGTGCAAGCTGTAACTTGAGTAAAAATTGAGATATCATGATGAAACTTGGTACACGTATTTCTTGGCTCCATAAAAAGGTTAAGTTCGAAGATGGGCAAAATCGGCCTACTGCCACGCCCACAAAATGGCGGAAAACGAAAACCTATAAATTGTCATAACTAAGCCATAAATAAAGATATTAAAGTGAAATTTGGCACAAAGGATCGCATTAGGGACATATTTGGACGTAATTTTTTTGGAAAAGTGGGTGTGGCCCCACCCCCTACTAAGTTTTTTGTACATATCCCGGAAACTACTATAGCTATGTCAACCAAACTCTATAGAGTCGTTTCTTTCAAGCATTTCCATATACCGTTAAAAAATGGAAGAAATCGGATAATAACCACGCCCACCTCCCATACAAAGGTTATGTTTAAAATCACTAAAAGTGCGTTAACCGACTAACTAAAAACGTCAGAAACACTAAATTTTACGGAAGAAGTGGCAGAAGGAAGCTGCACCTAGCCTTTTTTTTTAATTTAAAATGGGCGTGGCACCGCCCACTTATGGACCAAAAACCATATCTCAGGAACTACTAGACCGATTTCAATGAAATTCGGTATATAATATTTTCTTAACACCCTGATGACTTGTACGAAATATGGGTGAAATCGGTTCACAACCACGCCGGAACCAATGATGATAGCGCAATAAAACTTTGCACGAATACGGTATTTGAAAAATATGTAAATGACGGATAATGAAATCTCGATTATTACTTTATCATGCGAAATGTTCGGTGACACCCGAACTTAGCCCTTCCTTACTTGTTGTATATTTAACGTTACGTTTGCGTCGCGAAGAGCACTCAACACTCGATGTAATTTTTCATACATTTCGTTTACCGTTTGACTTCCGATTAATATATCGTCCATATAGTTCATCATATCGTCACTCTTAACACGCTCTTTAATTTTGGCAATTAATCGCGAAAATACGACTGGCGCATTTTTAAGTCCAAAGGGCATTCGTTTAAATTCGAACAACCCTTCCGTTGTTACGAAAGCAGTATATTTTTGACTATCTTTCGCAATCGGTATTTGGTAATACCCACTATTTAAGTCGAGCACAGTAAAATACACGTATTCCTTTGCGATTTGCAACTGTTCCTCAATGTTTGGCATTGGAAAAACTTCTTTACGCATATGTAGATTCAATCGCTCACTACTGTTTTTCTTTTTAACTATCGGGTGATTTTTTAAGAGCTTGATAACTTTTTTTTAAAAAAAAACGCATAAAATTTGCAAAATCTCATCGGTTCTTTATTTGAAACGTTAGATTGGTTCATGACATTTACTTTTTGAAGATAATTTCATTTAAATGTTGACCGCGGCTGCGTCTTAGGTGGTCCATTCGGAAAGTCCAATTTTGGGCAACTTTTTCGAGCATTTCGGCTCGGATCGAATTTCTTCGGAAATGTTGTCTTCCAAAGCTGGAATAGTTGCTGGCTTATTTCTGTAGACTTTAGACTTGACGTAGCTACGTAAATAAGCAAAATTGCCGCATTTGGGGTGAAGAGCAACCAGAAGCCGTTCAAGAACTGCCCATGCATCCCGAAAAGTGCACTGTTTGGTGTGGTTTGTACGCTGGTGGAATCATTGGACCGTATTTTTTCAAAGATGCTGTTGGAATGCGGCAATTTTGCTTATTTACGTAGCTACGTCAAGTCTAAAGTCTACAGAAATAAGCCAGCAACTATTCCAGCTTTGGAAGACAACATTTCCGAAGAAATTCGGGCTATTCCGGCCGAAATGCTCGAAAAAGTTGCCCAAAATTGGACTTTCCGAATGGACCACCCAAGACGCAGCCGCGGTCAACATTTAAATGAAATTATCTTCAAAAAGTAAATGCCATGAACCAATCTAACGTTTCAAATAAAGAACCGATGAGATTTTGCAAATTTTATGCGTTTTTTTTTAAAAAAAAGTTATCAAGCTCTTAAAAAATCACCCGATAGAATCATTAGACTCGCATATTCAGAATTTGATTTTGTAATAATATTACACGCTAATAGTTCGTTAATCGTTTCCGCGACGATTTTCTTTTTAGGTTCAGGAACCCGAAATGGTTTCTGCGCGATAGGAACATCAGTATCAAGATCTATGGACATCTCCACTAAATCGGTTTTGCCTATTTCATGCATGTTTGTTGCAAAAATGTCACCGTAACTATTCAACAGTTCAACTAAATCATTTTTAGCACTTAACTCGCTTATACCGATAGTAAATTTATTATCGCTTGCAAAAGTTATACGACCATCTACAATAACAGCCCGCATATCATTAAAAAGGCCTTGGCCCATCAGTAGATCTGCTGTTAAGAGTTGATCATCTACGACATTTAATACATACTTATAACGTCCCGCTTTAGGTTTTCAATTTGTATTTGTACACGAATTTTCGCGTGGGCGTATATAATACCACCACAAAACCCACTTATTTTTAATGCGCATTTTTCTTGTTCACATTTTAAGTTATTCGCTACCGTAGCTCTGACCATGCAGCACTCACTGCCCGTATCAATAAATGCCATTAATTGTTGACCGTTTACAACAACACATTGCTCAAAAGTGTTATTCGTTATTGTTTCTCGCGCTACATCCGTTTTTCTCACTACGGTTTTCTTTTTCCCGCAATTTTCCGGTTCACTTTTAGGATGCACTTTATCACAATCATTGCATCTTCGCCTGCGTTGTGGTTTAGGACATTTACTCGAAAAATGTCCTTTATCTTGGCAATTATAACAAATTACTTGTTTATTTATATCGCTAACACTTACGCTTTTCTCACTTTCAATGTGTTTCTCATATTTACCCGAACGCGTTGGAATGTTTTTGCTATAATCCGTTATTGCTTGACGAAATTCACGCATTGTTGCCATAGCCGTTTGTAGTTCACGATGTTTTAACCCATCTCTGGCATATTTCACAATTGCAGACTCACTCAATGTAAATCGTTTTCCTAATGCACTCAAGCGAAAGCAATAGCCTAATAAGTTTTCATTTGGCTTACGCAATGCCTGACTCATTTTGTAGTGAATGTCAGCTTCATCTGGTATGCAGCTGAACTCTTCGCACAACTTCTTTGAAAGTTCGTTCCAATTGGAATACAATTTGTCTGTCGAATTGAGCCAAATTTTCGCGGCGCCTTTGAGTCGACTATAAACAGCCAACAACAAACACTTTTCTTCCCACTTATAGGCACTCATAGCACCATTAACTATATCTACAAACTGCTCAACCGTGATTGACGATTCGGATGTTGGATCGAAGTCTGGTATCGTTTCTGCAATTTAATTATATATTTATATAATTAATTCTTTTATTTCAGATAATTACAGACTACTGATTTTCACTACCGCCATTTTGATTATTTACGTTTTTTCGATTGTGTGTGTTTTGCACAGAATTCTAATTAGAATTAAGTCGTTTTGTTTTTTTAAATTAAAGTCGCACGTTGTCGTTACACTTACGCTTACATGTTTTCGCTACCGTTCAGGGATATAACTCGATTATCCCTTTTTCGTTAATGGACAATTAACGTTCTGCCCACTGTATTTGAATTCAACGTTCAACAAAATACTCGGGATGCCAGCGGAGAACCGACGCTTGCCTAGCGGAGTCTCAACAAACCGTGGCTCGCGAAATTTCACAGTCTTATGCGCAAACTCATCCCACTTCTGACCTGTAAGGCTCCGAAAGGCTAGGATGGTACTCTGCTCACCGAAAATGGATTGATAACACTTATTTAACAAATTATTTATTTAATGGAAAGAAAGATATATCTACTCGTGTCGCGGTGTTGCAATCAACTCGCTTGACAGTCGAGGAGAGGGTTGCCACCGTTACACAGTGTTACGGAACTCATTGCTTTCGCTATTAAGAATCGCCGGCCGGAACGCACACAGCCCGTATTGGTCATCATTCTTGATAGAGCATTATAAATTTTGGTTGCTTTACTGGAAGAATACTCCAGGTGTTCCTTAAATTTTAATTTGGAATCCAATATTACTCCCAGATACTTCAGCTGCGGCTGTGAAGTAATCTCGCACTCCCCTATAGTGAGCTCTATTTGTTCTTCCTGGTGCTTATGAGTAAAACTTCAGTACCAGACTCACAGAAGAGAACCAGTGTCGCAGATCATTTACGCACTCATTGCATTTGCTTCTTAGGTCGATTAATTGTTTTGCCACTGCTACCACCATAAGATCGTCCGCATATGCTATTAGTTTCACATCTTTTGGTTGCTGCCTTCTTAGCACCCTGCCATACATGAGGTTTCATAACAGCGGGCCTAACACTGACCCTTGGGGTACTCCACTCGAGATGTAGCAGCTTTTGGTTCCTTCGTTCGTATCATAAATCTGCCTTCTATTTTTAAAATAACTCGTTATAATGTTTATGAGGTATGCTGGGGCGCGAATTTTTTCCAGGGCTTTGATTATGTGTGCCCGTTTTGCCGTGTTGAACGCATTCTTGACATCCAGGGTAATCAGCACGCAGTACTTTTTCGTGCCTCCCTTCCATCTTTTCCCACTTACTGCACATTTCGCAGTATCGACGACTTCTCGTAGTGCGTCAATAATGGATCTCTTTTTTATAAAGCCGTATTGTCTCTCTGATAATCCGCGGGTTTTCTGGATTACTAACTCCAAGCGGTTTCGTATTATACTTTCGTACACTTTACCCATTGTGTCGAGCATACACAAAGGTCGGTACGATGAAGGTTCTTCAGATGGTTTCTTTGGTTTTGGGAGCAGAACTAAACGTCATACTATCCACTAGTCGGAAAACCTCTTCCTTTATACAAGCGTTGTACATTTTAGCAAACAGTTGAGGTTTTGAGCTTATAGCTTCTTTCAGGGCTCTATTAGGTATGCCATCTAATCCGGGTGCTTTGTTGTCTTTTATTTTCTTTACTATGGCCAGGAGCTCCTCTTCTGTGACTAATGGGGGTGACTCTGCAGCTTCGTTTCGTCGCTTGGCATAGGAAATCTGATCGTGTTTCGGGAATAGTGTTTCGACGACTTTTTCCATAAAAGATGCATCTTTAGGTTTTTGCTGCTTATTTTTAAATGTTGACATACAGATTTTGTAAGCAGTTCCCCAAGGGCCAATATTTGCTTTTTCACAGAGCTTCTCAAAACATCATTTTTTGCTACGGGTAATTGCAGACTTCAGGAGCTTCTTGTGGCTTTTAAATTCTTCTCTAAGTCTATTTTCATTCGTTTCATTGTGGTTACGCTGCAGACGTCGTCTAGCTGAATGACAAAGCTTTCTCACAGTGGCAATTTCCTCATTCCACCAATATACCGGGCGCCGCTTGTTGTGATGAGTTGTTCTACGCATTGTCGCGTCGCATGCTGCGACCAGTTCCTTTCGCACAGTCGATGCCAGATGGGCGGCGCACAGTGGTGCCAGAGCGGAAAAAAAGGATTTTTTTTATCATTCCAAATTTGTACCATCTTTTCAATTTAACCTAAGAACTAATCAAATAACATTGTCCGAATACTTGGGCTTGATATATTCAATGGTTTTTTGTTGGGAGAGCTTCAAAGTCCAACAAAGTATCAACGCAAAGTCACTCAGAAAAATGTGATGAATATTGCAAAGGTTAAAACTCAAAAGTTAACTATAAAATACCAATTGTAAAGTTTCTGTTTATTAAAACCAATGTTATAGATGTGATTTACATCATCAAATATATACTTTCTTTTTCAAGATTTTTTTAATATGATGTTTTTTCATGGTCCAAAAAAATCATATATTTCACAACTTCAACAGAATATAACTATTGTGCGCAGGAGCGCGCAGGTTAACCACTTACACAAAATAAACTTTAAAATCTCCTTAATCGATGGAAAAAAAAATCAGCTGCCATTAGCTGCCAATTCATGAGTAATTAGCATTTTAATCTACTACAACTCGCTGTGACAACAGCGAAAATATTGCAACTTTTGTGATTATATTATATGGGAGATGGGCGTAATTGTGGGCAGATTTGCTTCATTTTTTCTGGACAAGCTTATATTTACAAAATATTACACTGTAGAAAATTTTGTTACTGTAGGATGATTTTTGATTTTTGTGTTATATGGGAGGTGGGCGTGGTTGTGGGCGGATTTTAACAAATTTTTTTTTTTCATCTAATTTGGCAATATGAGAGATGTGTGCCAAATTTCAAAGCCCTATCTCGATTCCTTCTATTTTTTGCCGCGGATTGTATGAAGCGGCACCACTGTGCGGCGTCGCACAGTGAGACAACGCCGGCATTAAATACAAGGAGTCATTGTAGAGCTCTGAAATTTTGCACAGGTTATTTTTGAGACAATTCCAGTTAAAAAAAAAAAAAATTAAGAAAATTCTCCCACTTTTACGCCCACCTGTCATATAGTCGAAATTTGTAAAATGCCGTATTGTCCGTAATACTTTAGGTATAACTTTCAATTTTGGTATACTTGAATGTTATATAGTTACAAACATTATTTGAAATAAAAATTGAACTTTGGCCCACTTTTAACCCCATCACCCATACTACCTCAACATAAAAAGTGCCATATTTTCTAAAATATATTAAATACAACCTTCAAATTCTATATTACTGTAATTTATATCATTTAAAATGTTTCATGCAAAAATTACAATAACACGCTCACTAAAACGCCCACCTCCCATTGAAATGCAATAAAATAAAACAATATTTTTTTTTTCATTCAATCAATTTTTTAACATCATCATGGCATTTAATTTTTTCAATTTGTTTCTCATTCTAAATGAATTAATATAAGGATCTGATTATATTTGCAAATAGTGCATTACATCTTCATTCGTAGAAAAACGTGAATTTTTACGAGAATGGAATAGCCTACAGTTTCTTTACTCCTTATTCATTGCTTCTTGCGCTTCTTCGGAAAACATTCCTGTAGCAAAAAAAAAAGTACACGAGTACACAAAATGTACATATGTTTGAGCAAAACAAAAACTGGTTTGGCTCAGCGGATGGAAAAAATGCCCAAAAACCAACAACAACCAAAAATTATGCTCACAATATTAGGCTGCTTATGAGCTTTGGACAACAAAAATAATTATAATGCAAGAGACTATTTTCTATTTTCCTGCCAGGCGACAAGCGGCACTACAATATAACAATTAAACTAACCACATTAGAAAGTGATCATAACACAACTTAGATAAGAACAATGTCTTGCACTATCAATTTAAATTAAAAATTATGCAACTATCTAACCCAAAGTCAATGACCTTCAACAAAATTATCTATCAAATTAATAACGTAAATTTATGTAAATAAGAATATTTTTATTAAAACATAAATGATCTTTAAAGCATAATTCTGAATAACTAACAAAAAACAAATGTAATTTATTTCTATTCTCTTGCACAATAAGAGAATAGTAAACAATTAAAAAAATAAAAGTAAAAAGTTGTAAACATGCTATTGAATGCTAACATACGTATAGCGACAGAATGTGCGCGTTACGTACTTTTTGTAGTTTTTTGTATGTTTAATGTGCTTTTGCAAACTTTTGCTATATGTCCTCTACTTTAAATTAAAGCTGAGATTTCAAACTTTCATTTGGTATAAGTCTGCACCTAGGGCGAGGGGCTGCTCTATATTTCCTAGGCCATTGAAAATGCAAAATATTCAATTTTTGCACCACAGTTCTGTTGTTAAGAAAAAAAAAATTGTGTTTTTTTTTTTAAATTTATTTTTTCATTTACTCATTCTACAATAACTAAATTAATTAAAAAAATACTTGAAAGTTGCATTTATTATGTATTTTTATTTTAATAAGCTTTTGATTATTACATATTGAACTAACATATTTCAAGCGCGTTGGCATACCTCAACTTTGACTTGCTCTAGACCAAAAAGTAATGAAGTTATGAGGCTGAAATTTCAGGGAATTGTTACTCATAAATCTGTTAATATACTGTGAAAATTTCATCCAAATTGGACGACACGTCAAAAACCATTTTTTGCCGCGGTTACTATTGGGCTGTCTCACTGTGCGTCGTCATCTGGTGCTCTTGATGTACTCCAGACTAGCTCAAACAGGTCTGCATCGAACTCCTGTTGCTTCCAGCTTCGCTTTCGGGAAGTGTATCTGCTGAGGGATTCCGGCTCTGGGATGCACGAAATTTGAGCTATAATCGCCATATGATCACTATTTGTGTATATATTTGAAACTGTCCACTTAATGTGCCTGCTGAGTGAATCATTTGCGAACATAATGTCAATTATGGATCCTTTGCTTCCTTTTTGGTATGTGTTTTGCGTTCCACTGTTTATTATTGTTAAATTCGCTTGACTTAGGAATTATTGAATTAGGGGTACCGCTGGAAATTGGTGCAAGTAAATACTTGAAAGATTTTTTGTTGTAGAAATAATTTTGTGTTTCCACACAACTGTAAGCATTTAGCGGCAATCAATTATTTATTTCTTTTTTTTTCTTAGCGGTATTTCAGTTTGTACCGGGAAATAACCGAATACTAAAACAGTTTGGCAACAGTTTTTTTTTATTCTAACGTATGGTTAGAAGCGCAAATTTATATGTTTTAAATTGTTGGCCTTTTTTATTTGTTTTATTAAAAAACTAAGCATCATCACCACATATTATAAAACAAAGTCACTTTTTCTGTCCTTATGTCCCCTTAAATGTTTAAATCTTGATAACTGAGCAACTGATTTTAATGCGGTTTTTTTTAATAGATAGATTGCTTGAAGAGGAAGGTTTATGTCATTATAATGTGAAGAAATATATAAAGCGGACGTGGCACTCGGACAAAATGTGGTAAAAAACCATCCATTTTTTGTTTACACAGCCATACATCATAAAAGAATTAAAATGAAACTTACTTGAAGTTAAACTTTGAAATATTTACTTTCGTTCTGCATCAAAAAAAATAGTTGATTCATTCTTATTTAACCATTGCCTTGGTGTAACATCTCGTTCATCTGTCTACTAGTTTCTTCTTCATGAATTTGGGGATATCTATAAATTTTATTATAAGTTGTTCTACTTGTTTTTGTAACAATTTCATGCTGAATTTCATGAGTATGAGAAAGGTTTTTACCTTCTTGGAAAAATAAATCGCTATTTGCTTTTAGAATGTATTCTAACTTTTGCTTTTCTTCTTCATTCATGTCAATATTTGATAAAATATCTAGCAAATTCTCTTTACAGAATGTATATTAATATCTTCGTAATTGTAAGGGCATAAATTTATAAATTTAATTTTTTGCCGTTTACCTCTGCAAACTCCTTTTTTAAATTAATTATTGCTTAAATCTTTTTCTTCTTCTTAATTGGCGTAGACACCGCTTACGCGATTATAGCCGAGTTAACAACAGCGTGCCAGTCGTTTCTTCTTTTCGCTACGTGGCGCCAATTGGATATTCCAAGCGAAGCCAGGAGCTTGCAGAGCTGGAGTGTTTTCGTCTATACGTACGACATGACCTAGCCAGCGTAGCCGCTGTCTTTTAATTCGCTGAACTATGTCAATGTCGTCATATATCTCGTACAGCTCATCATTCCATCGAATGCGATATTCGCCGTAGCCAACGCGCAAAGGACCATAAATCTTTCGCAGAACCTTTCTCTCGAAAACTCGTAACGTCGACTTATCGGTTGCTGTCATCGTCCAAGCCTCAGCACCATATAGCAGGACGGGAATTATGAGTGACTTATAGAGTTTGGTTTTTGTTTGTCGAGAGAGGACTTTACTTTTCAATTGTCTACTCAGTCCGAAGTAGCACCTGTTGGCAAGAGCAATCCTGCGTTAAATTTCCAGGCTGGCATTGTTGGTGGTGTTAATACTGGTTCCTAAATAGACGAAATTATCTACAACTTCAAAGTTATGACTGTCAACAGTGACGTGAGATCCAAGTCGCGAGTGCGACGACTGTTTGACCCTGTTGCTTTAATAGGTTTTAAAATATTCTGTCCTATAATAGCATCAAAGTTATTATTTTTTATGTTGGGTAGTTTCCAATGTATACTACTTTTTTCATTGAATTCGTTTGGGGTTGGGGTGACTAACTCTTTATTTAGGGAAAAATTTCCATTAATGGTGCCAAAGTGTATTGGTTTATCAAGCTCAATACATTCATAATCTTTTAACTCATTAGGGGTATTCACTTGCTCTTGCAATACCCTTGCACGGTGCAAGAATTGCATATATTTCCTCTTGATGCAACGGCACAACAACAAACACACGCAGAAAATTATTTGCAATGGCCGTAAAATATGTCAGACCAAAACCATGTATATTTGCGTGCAATGTCACGCAAAAATATAATTACAACCCTGTTTTAGCTGTCATTTTACATAAAGACATATTACGTCGTTAAATTGTTGAGGAAGGTAAGTTTTAAATAGATTTTATAATTTCTATTTTAATTATAAAGATTTGTTACAGTTCTTTTTGTCAAAAATTTATGCAGAAGGTGCGCCAATTCACAATAGCCATGCATAATAGTCATTCACAATAAATTGACCGAATCAGCTGTTCATATATCACTAGATTCTGCAATGGGTGATCTCGTGCCCTTGTATATTTCGGTATAGTATTTTTGCAATCTGCAATCTTGCAAGAGCAAGCGAATTTCCCTATTATATTTCAATAATGATATAGTAGACCCTATGTCAATAAGACATTTAATTTTTTATAGTCACTTCTATTATCAGTAACGATTGTTTTGGGCTGGCAACTGATTGTTCCTGAACGTGATCTATTTCCATCGGTTCCTGGGGGTTTTTTTCTCCTTTGAACTGAATTATATCTTCTAAATTGTTGAGAATTATTTTGCCTATTTTGTCCAAAGCTAAATTGCTGGGAATTATTTTGTCTACTTTGTCCAAAGTTAAATTGTTGCTAATTGTCATTTTGATTAGAATTGTTACGAAATTGTCTCTGCTGATTTTGTCCAAATTGAAAATTATTGGATTTTTGCATATACTGTCTATTATTGAAATTGCCAAAATTGTGAGCCAAAGAATTTATATTTGAAAAATTTCTATAACTATTTTTATGAAAATTGTTTTGTTCCTTATCAAATTGTATTAGGAAACCTGTCTCTTGAAGAACGCTAAAAGCCTCTCTAATGGTGCTTATATTTCTACTAATCACTACATTGCTTAAGTTGGGGTGTATTCCATTTAAAATTGTTGTTAGAATTAAACTTTCGTTGTTAATTGGAGAAAATTCTATAGGCTTTAACCTATCGAATTCATGTGTTAAATTTAGTTTATCTAAAATATCCTTTAAATTTTGAAAATATTGACTTACGTTATAGTTTCGTAGTACAATCGCCTGATTGTAAAGGGTGTAGTATGACTCCTTTACTCCAAAATTCTTTATAAGTTCTTCTCTCATTTGCTCTCATGTTGGTCCCAAAGGCCGGATGACACTTGCTGCTTCTCCTTTAATTTTCGTTTTGACGTGTCGCTGTGTTACAAATTCCAACAATGGTGGGTTGGAGTTGAATAAAGGAAGGATCATGTCAACTTCCCTGATGAACGATGATAATTGTCTGCCGTCAAAGTCCATTATTCTTGAAGCTTCCTTCATAATTTGCGATGCTGACATCTGAAGTGGTTGCTGCCCGCCTGGATTCATTGTTGATGTATCCTCTTTTAATATAACTGAGCTTGTTGTTGTTTTTTTGTACGGTGCACTTCGCTCTCTCTGCGTCTTCTGTGTGTGGGGCATTACTCTTCAATCTTATTTTTCCTGGTAATACTGATGGACGGAATGAAGCTATTCTTCGCCTTTACAAATTGTAATCCTCGGAGTCGCTCTCCGCCGTGCAAGATAATTAGTGTAGAAACTTAAGTTTCTTAAACTTGGCTATCTGTACCGACCGACTTATATATTTATATATATAATCGAGATCTTTAAAATGGGAACTAATCTTAGGATTTGCTTCCTGCTGCTAAAGTTTACGAAACTACTAAAAACTGAAGTTGTTAGTATCGCTTAACTTTGCAGTTTGTCTGTACCGACTGCGCCAGTTTTGGTTCTTCGAGCGGAGGAGAAAATAAAAATGCCGACGATGTTATTTCTGTGACATTATATTTTATTCTCTCTGTTTTTCAAATTGTTTTCTGCTTATATAACTAGTAAAGTGATTACAATTTTCTTAATCTATTTCTTTGTTTTTCTATTTTCTTATTATTGGAGGAAATACAATATTTGTTAAATATAATCTTATTTTCTATTGAATGCTAACAAACATGATTGTGTGGTTTACCCGATAATGTCTGGGTTTTCCTTACAGTCAAACATACATTTGCTGTATTTTCTTTTGGCCTTTATCTCTACTTGATCTTTATCTCTACTCTTTTGTTCTAGTAATGTTTACTTGTTTTTCTGTAATCTTTTACATATTTTGACCAATTTACAATATTTTGTTGTGTGGTGTCTGGTTTGGGTGATAGTGTACACATATGTATGTAAGTAACTCGCGCAAGTTAATTTTTACCAGAAGTAAAAATGAGTCAAAAGAATATATTTTGAGCTGCACCGAAATGTGTACTCTTTATTTATACTCTTAAGACTAACTTATTACATTGTTCTTACTTCTATTTATACTAACTAATATGTTTACTTATTACTAGTTGATAGTTTGTTAAGGTACAGATTATATTATTTGTTTAGGTTTGTTTACATATATATTGCTTGCTTATAAACAATTGCTTTGTTTTAAGATAAGGTTGTTGTGGTATTCAAACTCAATGTTGTTTTGATACTTGTTTGTTTAGGATTGTTTGTTGTAGTGATAGTGCATTTCAATTGTTCCAACTCAAGGTTGTTTCTGCATTCTGTTTACTGAAACAAAAGGTTGTTTTGGTGTTTGTTACTATTATAAGGAATACATTCCTTAACTCTTCCCTCGGTTAAAATGAAATATCCTCATTTCAAAACATCTAGGCTTGAAGTCGGCTTATAAGAATTAGTTATTGTATGTGTTTGATTAATTTTTTGTGTTTATAATTTATGCCTTTAATATAGTAAATAATTATTTTTGCATGTTCCTTATGATGCTTTCTTTTCCCTTATAATTTCGTTTTTAATTGGTTTAATAATTTTCTAAAATTCAACAACCATTTCCTTTTTTGGCTTGCCTTCTTTTCGGTGCCTTTTTTTGGAATTATTGGCTGTGTTTGTGGAAATTTTCACTTTTCGTATGTGTTTGATTAATTTTTTATGTTTATAATTAATACCGTTATATATTATATACTTAATTATTTTTTCGTGTTTCATATGTTGTTTTCTTTTAGTTAATTTTAAATTAGCGTTAGTTTTCTAGAATTCACCAAAAATTTTCCTTTTTTGGCTTGCCTTGTTTTCGGTGCTTTTTTTTGGAATTATTGGCTGTGTTATTTCATCATTTAACAATTGCTGAATTTTTTCTTTGACAAAGTCGATCCACGTCCATTGGGACTGATGGAGGTTGTCGTTGTTGAAATGATTCTAAAGATTTCTTCGTTGATATTTGTTTATTCTTACCCATGCTTTAATTTTGTATGTGGTGATGCTGGTGTCTCGTCTTGGTGAGAATGTGGTATTTTTGTTTTATCTTTTCCAGGATTCAACGTTGTCCGCTGTTTCAGGGTCTATTGCGAATCTTGGGTGAAAGTATTATCCACTATTTCAGGACTTATACTTTTGTTCCTTGTTCCACTTTTTCAGGAATTGTCGCTGTCCGCTGTTCCAGGGTCTGTTGTGAATCTTACTAAATTCGCTGCTGTCCGTTTTTTCAGGATCTGCTATTGATTCATTCTAGAAGTATTATCCGCTATTACAGGACTTTTACTTATATTCATTGCCATTTGTTTCTGCACTTTTTTCAGGCATTTAGTGCTATAAGTCTTACTTCCTGTGGAATTTTTTGATTTATTCCTTTCGGAATAAAATCTGACTTTTTGGATAGCAAATAAATTTTCCATCAAGGTTGAGCCCCCAGTTAATTTTTACCATAAGTAAAAATTAGTCAAAAGAATATATTTTGAGCTGCACAGAAATATGTACTCTTTATTTATACTCTTAAGACTAACTTATTACATGGTTCTTACTTCTATTTATACTAACTAATATGTTTACTTATTACTAGTTGATAGTTTGTTAAGGTACAGATTATATTATTTGTTTAGGTTTGTTTACATACATACAGATTGCTTTGTTTTAAGATAAGGTTGTTGTGGTATTCAAACTCAATGTTGTTTTGATACTTGTTTGTTTAGGATTGTTTGTTGTAGTGATAGTGCATTTGAATTGTTCCAACTCAAGGTTGTTTCTGCATTCTGTTTACTGAAAAAAAAGTTGTTTTGGTGTTTGTTACTATTATAAAGAATACATTCCTTAACTCGCGCATGTTATTATTGATAAGTGATTATATGATTTGAATTTGCGAAAGCGAAAGCGAACATAAGCACATATGGTCATGATACATGTGAATATAAGTTTTGAATGATAAACTATACGATTTATGTACATTTATCACTATTGCAATATATTTAATTTTTTTTAATATATTATGATAGTTAATTATATACATACATATATAATGAAGTATACACATAAGCATGAATATATCAAATACAGGAAATAATTAAAAAAAGGCCTTATTTTCACATTAACTACGAATATTACTTTGAAAAAGTTAATTAACTCAAATTTATTCAATTGCACCTGTATTCATAAATTTGCACAAAAAGAATTCATATGAATACACACGTTTGGATATAAACGTATAAAAATATAAGCAAAAGAGCTAACATTCGTCTGTAACAGCAATATATAGTTCTGAGTATACTTTTTATTCAATGCTCAGCCAAAGAACTTAAAGCATAGAGAAGGAAAAATAAAGAATAAATAAAGAGATATGCTTTGAAGAAAAATATACAAAGTAACACAGAGAAAGTAAAAAAGCTTTATCTGAGTCACATATGCGTGATTATTTTGTATTACATGAACCATTTTTTCCGAAAAATAGTAAAACTTTTAATTTTTTTTGCAAAATCGGGAAAAATTAGGTAAAACTAATTTTAATTTTATTTCTCATTAACTTTGTTTTTTAATTTTTAAATAAATTAATATTTCAAATAAATTATATTTATTTCGACTATTGCAAAGTGAAGATGTGCAAAATGACCTTCATGAAATATCCATATTCGCATTATTTCGTTATCATTTCCATATTTGTACCAATAGAATTTCTATGGCATATATGTACATATGTACATATATTATTTCTTTGGCACATTTGTCTGTATGTTTGCGAAAGCAAATGCAAGCCACATATGTACATACATATGTACATACAATTTACTACATTTGGGCTTCGCCAATTCGGCTGCCATATTGACTTGGCATGCTTATGCTATTTGTGCAATTGTTGTTTTT